>NC_064856.1:42584087-42626587 GCF_024139225.1 Suncus etruscus
TTCCTGATGATTATTGATGGGGAGTATTGTTTCATGTGCTGTTTGGCCATTTGTATTTCTTTTTGAGGAAGTATCTATGCATTTCTTGTCCCCATATTTTGATGGGATTAGCTGTTTTTTTTTTCTTGTTAAGTTATGTCAGTACCTTGTATACTTTTTATATTAGTCCCTTATTTGATGGGTATTGGTTGAATAGTTTCTCCCATTCTGTGGGTGGCTTTTATATCCTAGTTACTATTTTCTTTGAGATGCAAAAGCTTCTCAGCTTAATATAGTCACATTTGTTTATTTCTGCTTCCACTTGTTTGGAGAGTGCTGTTTCCTCCTTGAAGATGCTTTTAGTTTCAATGTCATGGAGTGTTTTACCTACATGTTGTTCTATATATCTTATGGTTCTTGTCCCTTTATCAAATATTAAGTGATTGTATATCTGAGGTTCATTCTCTGAATACTCAAGAGTATTCCACTGGTCTGAGGGTCTGTCTTCATTCCAGTACTATGCTGTTTTCATGAATATAGATTTGTAATACAATTAAAAGATGGGGAAAGTGATGCCTCCCTTTATTACTTTTCCCAAGGGTTGCTCTAGCTATTTGCAGGTGTTTATTGTTACAAATGAATTTCAGGAGTGTTTGATCCACTTCTTTGAAGAATGTCACGGTATCTTTAGCGGGATTGCAGACAATCTGAGTTCAATCCTGAGTACCCTATGTGTTCCTAAGCCAATCTAGAGTGATTCTGGAGTGTAGTGCTGGGAGTAAACTTTGTGTAGCCCCAAAAATCATAACAAAAATAATTTTTAAAATGTGGCCATGTATTTAGTATTAAATAATATGTATTTATAACTTTCTTTGTGTGATATGTTATCTATTAAATGTTATCTTCTAATTTTTGTTGTTGTTGTTTTTGTGTCACACCTGGCAGTGCTCAGGTTTTACTCTTGGCTCTATGCTCAGAAATTGCTCCTGAAAGGCTCGGGGGACCATATGGGATGCCGGGATTTGAACCACCATTCTTCCGCATGTAAGGCAAACAGCCTACCTACATGCTATCTCTCCGGCTCCATTATCTTCTAATTTTGATAGATTGATTTCTTTAATTTTTCTTTGTACTACCAATTACTATTGCTTTATTTAACAGTAATTATCAAAGAAGATAGTCTTCTCTTATACTGTTCATAGAAAAACAGTTTTCAATTTTTCCCTATATAGTATAATATAGTTGGTTTATTATATCTGATTTTATTATTTTGATGATTTTTCTATTTAATTTTATTGAAAATATTTTTGTTCACAAATAAATATCAAATGTTACTTAAATTTTTATCTGTATCTATTAATAAGATCACATGATATTAATCCTTCCCTTTTTTAATGCAACACATTACATTAATTCACTTTTATACTTTTTTTATACTATATTTCAGCCTACTGTGCCTGAAATAATCACTCTTGTTCATGCTATCTGATCCTTTTGATTTATTATTGAATTTTATTTATAACTACTTTATTAAATATATATTTTATATGCTGATTTATTAATATTAATCATAGAATTTATACTTTACTGATGTTCCTGTCAGATTTTGATATTGGATTTATAGTAAGTATGCAAATAAACTCCTGTTTTGTTTATTTGCTAGACGAAGCTGAGAAGTAGTGGAATTAAGTCCTCTTTGATGGTTTGGCTAAATTTTCTTCTGTATACATCTAAGCATGTACTTTCGTTTGTGGGGAGACTTTTTTTTTTATACTGTCAGTCTTATTTCTGGCTCTGCACATAGGTTTCAATCTTGGCAGTGTTATTGTGCTATTTTGGTGCTTGAGATCTAAGCCTCATTCACTTGCAAGAAAAGTACCTTAACTTTTCTTTTTATCACTCTGTTCTCTTGTGGGCATACTTTGTTTTCTGCTTTTATTCCCATACTATTAATTGATATTTTTGTGTTTTCTATTTGTCCTAGATTCAATCTAGGGAGTTATAGAATTTTTTTAAATTATTTTATTTATTTAAAGATAATGCATCACATAGTTGACATAGTTAATCATACTATATTTATTTCCAGATACATGAAAGCAAAATGATTGAATAAAATGGAAAGAAAAAATAAAAAGGAAGAGAAGTTAAGAAAGAGAGAAAGAAAGGAAGAAAGACAGAAGAAAGATATAAAAAGAGAGAAATGAAGAAAGAAAGGAAGAAAGAAAGAAAGAAAGAAAGAAAGAAAGAAAGAAACATAGACAGAAAAAAAGAAAAAAAAGAAAAAGCATTTGTAAAAGTTATTGGGGTTTTTCTTTAGGAATGAATGGAGTAAAATACTCAATTTCCCTTAATCCAGTATTTGCTTTTAATTTTTTGGTGATCCTATTTGGGGGCAATACATTAATTAGTGTTATGTTAAGTTTAAATTTTGATAATCATATAATGTCTGCCCCTTATAAATTTTTAACATGTGGTCATGGTGCATAAATATTGTTACACTCATTTTTATGAAAATGGTGATAAATATATATTCATGTATCTTTTTGTCATGGGTGTGTCTTCCTTGAAGAAGTGTCTATTCTGGTTCTCTGATCATGTTTTAATTAGGTAATATTTTTAAAGTTTAGTTTTATAAACTTGGTATATCTTGGATAACAATCTCTTGTTGGAGGTATGATGTGTAAATATCATTTCTCATTCAAAAAGGTAGTATTTTCTCCTAATGGAATAATTTTATGCTATGACAACATATTTTATTTGATGTTGACCTACCTGTTTAATATTTATATTCCCCCTGGTATATTTGGAGTGGAGTCCCCAAATACTTCTCGAAAGCTAATGTCAAAGAGCACAATCCCTATGGCTGTTACTGTGTATTTGTAGTTATAGCTATCACATGTGAGTCTCTAATTCATTTTGATTAGTTTTTATACACTGAGTTTATTTTTATGCTAATATTAAACATTTTATATACTATGACTGTAGAAATACTTTTTCCTCTTTGTCTCAGGAGTATTTTGTTATTTAGCCTATTGTAGTTACAAATTTCATATTTATGTAAAAAGAACCATTGGGAGTTTGATAGAAATTGCAGTACATCTAGTAATTTTAATGTTTTTTTTCAAATTATTGTATAATATCTTATTTCTTAATAATGTTTTTTGACTTTGATTATATATATTTCTGTTTATAGTTCTACCTTTTATTCCACTATCCAACTCAAAATTTTATTTTTAATTGCATAAATGTGTCACTTTAGTTTTTTAAAATTTAATTTACAAATAATAAAATGTGGAGATGAATCAATAGCACAACACTAGGGTATTTGCCTTGCACATGGCAGATTCAGGGTGGACCTGGTTCGATCCCCGGAGTTCCATCTGGTCCCCCAAGCCAGGAGTGATTTCTGAGCACATAGTCAGGAGTAACCCCTGAGTGTCACCAGTTGTGGCCCCCCAAAAACAAAAAAATGTATTTACTTTTTAGCAGAAAAAGTTCTGACAAATTTATAAACATATGTAATGATACAGTTGCAGTGGAAGTAAGGATGGACCACCAGATAATATAATTAATTCTACTGAGCTATTTAAAATTTATTTTAAGTTCTCCCCACAGGTAAGTACAGGATAGGATGGCTGAGGGAGGGAGAGCACAGCAGATAAAAGCAGTTCTCCGAACAGACAAACAACACTGTTTAAGCCAACTTATTCCCAGATAGACAGAAGGATTTCAAGTATCTTACACAACACACACACACACACACACACACACACACACACACACACACACACACACCCCACAAGTATGTGTGACTGGAGACTGAGACAGAAATTGAACCACTAAGGCACAATACTAAAAAGGCCTGATGACAATATAAAGATCCAAAATCTTCAGCAAGGAGAGAGAATTAAAACTGGGGAAGCATGCACCAGAGAGGGAATATTATAAGGACAATACCATTTCATTTTACACTTGAAGCAGCAGACAGCAAGAAATAGAACAAGTTTTATCATGGATGGATAAAAGGAAAAGAGTGAGATTTGGGAAAGGATCAAGACCCATCTACTTAAATAATACATTCTAAATTCTTAAGTATATGGGTTTTTTTAATGTAAGTCTATCATAATAGTTCTCAAGAACTCACTTGCTCAGGAATAAATCTACTTTTGCACTGACATCACTGATACTATAATCAAAATAAAACATTACCATTACTTGAAAGTCTCTTTCCCCACATTCATTATCTTTCTCCCATTTATTAATACTTTCTAAAGCTTAAAAAACATCCTTAATTTGCTTTTTATTAGCATATGCTTTTTTTTTTTTTTTTTTTTGGTTTTTGGGTCACACCTGGTATCGCTCAGGGTTTACTCCTAGATCTGTGCTCAGAAATCATTCCTGGCAGGCTCAGGGGACCATATAGGACACCAGGTTTCGAACGGTTGTTCAGGGTTGGACATGTGCAAGGCAAACACCTTACCGCTGTGCTATCACTCTGGCCCCAGAATATGCTATTTTTTTATTTTGTAGAATATATTAAGGGACTGTTGGGACCCAAAAAATGTCATTCTGCATCCCTGCAGATTTTTCTAGGCTTCAGATAAACAAGCTTTATAAAAATTGAGATAAAAAATAAGTTGAATAGTAGTATAAATAGAAAACAAAGGAAAAAACTGCTTTCACCTCCCTGCTTGACTGACCTCATCACCAAGGGAAAGGTTAGCAAGGGTTAGTACTGATAAAGTCAGTTCTAAACATCAATTTGGCTCAGGACTTGTAGACTCAGGCTAAAGACAGAAATTGTTTTTCTCAGGAAATAAAAAGTCAGTCCTCACCTCCACAAGGTGTTTAAGGAATGCAGCCATCTAACAGAAAAAAATTTCAAAAGGAGTAGAAGTCATGCAGCAAAATAGTTTTGTTAAATAAAAGTCTGAGAGGAGAGAGATTAGTGTCTGAGGGAGAACTGAGCTTCTCCAAGGATTGAAGAAGCAGAGAAAGCTTTTGGTAGAAGGTTATATACAATTTTACCAGATTCTTATGCTGAAATTCTCTGTATACATAAATTAATCTATACACTGTCAGAGAGAAAAAGCCTTGGGCTCTTGATGCTCTTTACTCTTTTTTTTTTATCATGGTTTATATATTATCTTGAAATATCATCCTCCAAATGGCTCAGTATTTGCACCTCAAAGGGATGTGTTCCTCATGCCTTTAGGCTAGCTACTTCAGGTTAGGATATGTTACATTATTTTCCAAAATGCATGATTTATCTGGTCCCCCTATCTACCTGCCTGCAACAATAGTATATATATATAACCCCTAAAAACAAAGAAAATATCAAGTAGAACAATAAACCCTGCAGGTGAATTTAGATATCCATCTTAACTAGTTTCAGCTTAGAGAATGGTAGGTAGTGGGGATAAAGGAGGACCATTATGCAAATTTCCTAGGGATTCTGAGTAAGTATGATGACTACCTACAGATCTACAGATTTAAGATCTGCCTTAGCCTCTGAAAGAAGTCAAATTTTTTTGCATATATTTTTTTTTTATTTTTGATCACCTAGTTTTAACAATCTTGTAGTGGGCATAAAAAAGTATAGCTCCAGGTGCATTTACTTGGTCAAATTTATTTTCACCATGAAAATCCATCAAAACAGATAATGGAATGGTTGGCTAAGAAGCAATAACAGATAAAAGTAAGCCTTCTTCTGACCCTCACTTTGCCCATTCACCTACTTTCAGTTGGACACAGAATCATGTCTTGTGCACCTGGACATATGGCATACAGGCAGGGTTCGCAAGACTGATAGGTAGAAGATTCAGACAAGTCTCAAACACCCAGGTGGTATACCTACTGATCCTAAGAGTCTTATCAACAAGCACTATATCAGTAGCCAGATACAAGGAAAGCCAGCACAACAGAAACTGCTGGGCACAGATAAAAGAATCCCAGCAACACATACAAAGCTCAGAGATCTCACACACCTACACCATGTTCATAGTTGAAAGCTAAAGAAAGCTGTTAACAGGGCCGGCGAGGTGGCGCTAGAGGTAAGGTGTCTGCCTTGCAAGCCCTAGCCAAGGAAAGATCTCAACCGTGGTTCGATCCCCAGCGTCCCATATGGTCCCCCCCAAGCCAGGGGCAATTTCTGAGTGCTTAGCCAGGAATAACCCCTGAGCATCAAACGGGTGTGGCCCCCCAAAAAAATAAGAAAGAAAGCTGTTAACAAACCAGTGAGATGTAGTCCAAGATTTCAAACTAGGAAAGTATAAAATGGATAGGGAATAACATAGGGACAAGCAAGCCACCTTTCTCTAGAAATTAGTATTGCTAAGGACAGATTCTGAAAAATCATATACTGATCAGGGCCTTATAAAACAGAACATCTTGCATAGAAAACTGAAAAGACATGGACATTGGGGAGGAATCAGAACCCATCAATTTGTTCTGTATAATAAATTAATTTATTAACATTCATCTTGTATTGTACTATTGTTAGGGTCAGAGAACAACCATCAGCTCAAGTTTTGAGAAACAAGACCCTAGACAGCAATGCAAGTCACACAATGAGATTTATTACCAATGCACTGGGGTACAAGAGTTTCCTGATGCAGCAGTCTGTGCTCGGACCCCGAACATCAGAAGTTCAGGGATTATATGGTCTGGGGTTTCAAAAAAAATGCATCATAGTTCAACAAGTGCATGCATAAATCAAACAGTAACAAGTTTAAACATTCAAACCACTTAAATAGTAATGTTGCCTTCCTGGTAAGGATGATAATATCCCCTATGACATTCCAGAAATGTAATTCCCCTTTTGAGGAATGCTTATCTATTGAACAGATATCTCTGTCCACATCCTGGCTATGATCTGATGCCTGTTAAAGGGGAGCAGCCTGTAATTCACGTATTCAAGCAAGCAGAACACGAAAACCAAAACAATGTTAATTCTAAGGAACATTAACTCATCATACTTGACTTTAACACTATACATTAACTTATTAACTTTTTGAGTTATTTTATCAAACATTTAAAAATAATTCTCAAGGACCCCACTAACTCAGGAAAATCTACTTCTCACTAAAAATGTCTTTGAAAAATGTGTGTTTGTCTATGTGTATGAGTTTAGCAGGGGTCTCATACTCAATTTACCTGGGGCCACAGGAGGCAAAGTCGGGGTGATCCTTGAGTGCAAAGTCAGTAGTAAGCCTTGAACATTGGGGGGTGTGACCCAAACAACTAAAACAAAACAAAACAAAAAAAGATTTCTCTAGGGCAGGGCCACAAAATGTTGTACGGAGGGCCGTTTGCGGCCCATGGGCTGCGAGTTTGAGACCCCTGGTTTACAGTAATCACAACTTAATTGACACAGAAGAGAAAAGTTAATAGAAAAGTTTTGTTTTTTTTTTTTTTACAGAGACTTCTATCTTTGAAAAAATGAAGTCACAAACTAATGCAAAAATAGTTTTTTCAAACTTTCTTTTTCTGTCAAATTTTCCGAAACTAAGTGTTAGAGATATCAATTGGCCTTAATGTAAGGAATGAATGTTAGGGTCCAGAAGTTAAAGCATGAGGCCATACAATTAAAATAAAGCAAAGCAAAGCTCTTTTTCTATCAAACAACAAGCTACAAACTGACCTATCTGGGAAACCTCCCGCAGAAACCAAGTTATATAGTGGTAGAAGTAGAAGTCTTCACCTTTAACTTGACTGGCTGTTGCTGAAGATGTTTAATCGTGTCTTTTTATGGCTAGATGTCTAGGCAGTATTGTGGTTTATTGGGCCTGGGGATCTGCATCATTATTGTTGAGATAAATCCTTAGCCTTTAAATGGAAACTAAGCCTTGTTAGCCTTAAATAGAAACTTAAATTTGTGTTGACAAAATGGGAGTCTCTTCTGCTCTAGGCTTCACATTCAGTTTAAGACTAGAAGCCATCCATATCTTCTTAATTGGGATGGTGAGACTGTTTCACAATAACCTTATGATCAAGTGAGAAAAACCCTAATTTCGAAGTCTTGTTTATAATTTGCAGACATATTAAAGTACTTTAGGAGTATAGTCTATGAGAAATTCATTGATCGCTCTGGTACCCATCAGTCTGCTACTTACCTTTCTGAAGCTGTTGACCCATGGCTTTTCCTATAAAAAGTCATCTTGTGATCACGTAGATAAGATGATCACAAGATCCTGATTACTTTAGTCTGTCATATTTTAACCTGCACTCTATTTTAGCAAAGCTTCATAGTTTTTTAATATCATGACAATGATTATGAGTGAGAAAAGTAGAATGCCTGTCTCAAATGCAGGCAGAAGGTGGGGGAAGAGGTAGATGGGGGTGGGAATGTTGCAGTGGTGAAGGGGGGTGTTATTTTATGACTGAAATCCAACTACAACCATGTTTGTAATTATAGTTTGTAATTATAGTGCTTAAGTAAAAATATTATTAAAAAGCTTTATTTTTTTTCCTGATTTTTGGCTACAATTCTCAGTGCTTATGGATTCCTACAGTCTCTTTATTCAGAAAATACTCCTAGAAATGCTCAAGGGATAATATTGGAAGCTGTTGTTTGAACATGGGTCAGCCACATGGAAAGAAAATACCCTACAAGCTATATTATGCCCTGGACCCTGCAAAATTGTTTTCTTAAACTCTATCATTATTATAATTTTTTGTTGACAGGCATCTTAAATAACATAAATGTGCACCATTACAATTATAATTACAAGCTATTTTTTATTTTCCTATTCCTTAGATTACCATTTTTTGTTTTCTCATTTTGTTCCTCCAGAGTACATTTAATAGCCATTTTACATAAAACTTGACAGTCTTAGTTCAAGAAACTCTTCTTCAAGTTAGACCAGGCACCATTTTGGATTTTAGATATTCTTAAATGCCTTAAATCCACACACAAAGATTCTATGTTTCATCTTTACTAACTAGTTAATTATATTTAGAGAACTAATTTTGCCAATGTAACTCTCAAAACAAATCATAATGCTTTTATGTGAATGTCTGATTTCCCAAGTGCCATCTTGATTTAATAGAGAAAAGATGATGCACTTTTTTCTTTTTTTTTTTACTGTCAATGAGTTAAGAGGAAATAGGAATTTTTTTGTTTTTGTTTTTGGGCCATACCCGTTTGACGCTCAGTGGTTACTCCTGGCTATGCGCTCAGAAATCGCCCCTGACTTGGGGGGATCATATGGGATGCCGGGGGATCGAACCCGGTCCATCCTATGCTAGCGCTTGCAAGGTAGACACCTTACCTCTAGCGCTACCTTCCCGGCCCCGAAATAGGAATTTAATTGACTGAACTAAATTGAAGCTTACTTCAGGTCTTTGCAGAAGGATGCAGAAGTTCATCCAGTTAAGAATGAAAACTTCTAGAAGGAAAAGTCCAGAGAAAAATTATGGAGTAGCTATGTGTAAGGCTATCAAAATCTTCTAAACAATAGATATTAGAAATTCTATTTTTCACTTATTTTACCATCCAGCAGTATGAAGTACTGTCTAGCTGTATATGTATGTGGAGTTAAAAGATGAAACTGACAAGAACTACTGAGATGATCAATAACAATTATTTGAGTCTGTTTAGATAGGCAATGGATTCAGGCTTAAATATCTTATCAGAAATTCTTAAATGAGGGAGAGAAATAGGAACAAAGCTCTGTATGTTTGCTTGCTTCAAGAGGAAAGAAACCCAGATAAGATGCTTGCTTAACATGTGGCCAAATTGCAAGTGGTAGGGCATTTGCCCTGCTTGCGCTAACTTAGGATGAACCATGGTTCAATCCCCTGGTGTCCCATATGGTCCCCCAAGCCAGGAGCAATTTCTGAGTAGATAACCAGGAGTAACTCCTGAGCATCACCAGGTATGACCCCCCCAAAAGTGGCCAAATCATAGAAATTATCTTGGAAATGCTAACAACTCATACTTACAATAAAAGTGGGAATGGGAAATAGTTAATTCAGTGGCTTGATAGAACTATTTTATTATAATGTTAAAAATTGCTAAATATATTACATTTTATACACACACACACACACACACACACACACACACACACACACACATATATATATATACATTCGCACAAGCACACGAATACATAGATTTGGTTCAGATAAAAGGGCAAGTTCTGACCATTTTATTGTGTGCTTTGTGTTAGAATTTGTTGCAGGTAGTTTATGTATATTTGGGAGCAAGGGTAATCGCCTCTAGAGAAGAATGATTCTATCTCTCCTCTGTATTAGCTGGGGAAATGCCTAGTTTGGGTGAGAGATAGTAAAGCCTGATATTGATAGGGACAAAAGGGAAGCAAGCGTGACACGATTAGGGTCAGAATGTTTAGCAAAATAATTACAAGTTTTGACTGTCAGGGGGATAAAGGATGGGATTATGTGGTCCCTGATTCTGAATGTCCTAGGCACCAAAAGATAATCATCTCAGTATCCTTTCAAGTTAATGGTTCAAATTCTTGAAATATAATAAAGAAATGTTCTCTACGCACAGTTTTTTTCTTTTTTTAATTTATTTTTTACTATAGCCACTATGAAATTGCAATGTTATTTATGATTGAGTTTCAGGCATACAATATTTCAACATCTGTCCCTTCACCATTGTCCAATTCCTTCTACTAATGCTTCCTCCCAGCTCCTTATTATTATTTGCCTCCCCCATGATCTCTCTCTCTCTTGATCATTCTCTTTTAAATATATAACCTAAGTTTGATTCATAAATTATTCTTGGTCTGCCTTGTTATCAGATTCATAGTGGATTAGGCTACTAGTTTTACCTAATGGTAATTATTTGGTTAAAAACTTAAATTACTATGAATATTCAGATAAATTATTTATTAATACTTGATAAAATATTAATAATGAATTGGGAATAATTGAAAGTAATTGAAAATCAAATACATGTTTCTACAAGATTAAGTGTGGTCTTGAGATAGAGAAGTTTGCCCTTCTGCTTTATTACTGGGAAAATCACTGGGGAACAAAATTATGCTTGGTCAGGAAGTCACAATTCTTGTATAACTTTATTAGTGTTCAAGATCATTAATGGGAGGGAGAGAGGGAAAAGAAGTAAATATAAAGTGTCAGTTTTAGACAGGGACACATTCATTGAGCTGTAAATTAAATCAAATGACACAAAATATGTAGATTGTAAAACTGCCCATTCCCTGATAGGCGGTTAAACTTTAAAGGTCTTTTCAATTAAAATGACTTAGATGAGTATTGTGCCATGTTCCTATAGAAAAATAATCAGGAATAGTCAGAGGATGTTCACTGAGTACAGAAAAATAAGTAGGAAAACATGAAATGTATAAAAGCAACCACTAACTATATATCCAACTGTCAACTACATGTTCTAGCTCCCACTTCCCTGCTTGGTTAGTTGTTATTAAAGTTTTGGGGATTTGAGTGGAGGGTGCTCAGAAGTGGAGGGTGCATTTGGAGGAATCAAAACTAAGGGAATGGGGTTGGGGGAAAGGCAGAGGGGCTGCAATGTGAGCCAAGGTGGAGCAGGCTGCTGAGAGTGGAAGAATGAAAGAAAAGGAAGATGGAAAAATGTTGAATCAGCTTGGGATGGCCATATGATGGAAGGGAACAGAAGTGAGAGTCCCTGCAGTAAAACCCTTGGGTGGCTTCAACAGGATAATGATGCTAAACCATGGCATTGAAAAATCTCTAATTGCTTTTCTCATCCCGAGAAGACATTGTCACTTAGTTCTCAAATGAAGGATTACATGGAGAACAAGAAAGTCGCTGTGGACCTCAAAAATGTACCACCTCCTATATAGAACAACACGTAGGTATAACACTCCATGATATTGAGACTAAAGGCATCTTCAAGGAGGAAACTTCATTCTCCAAGCAAGTGAAAGCAGAGATTAATAGATGGAAATAGATTAAGCTGAGAAGCTTCTGCACCTCGAAGGAAATAGTGTCCAGGGTACAAGAGACACTCACTGATTGGGAGAAATTTTCACCCAATACCCATCAGATAAGGGGCTAATATCCAAAATATACAGGGCACTGACAGAACTTTCCAAGAAAAAACATCTAATCCCATCAAAAAATGGGGAGAAAAAAATGGACAGACACTTTGATAAAGAAGAAATACAAAAGGCCAAAAGGCACATGAAAAAATGTTCCACATCACTAATCATCAGGGAGATGTAAATCAAAACAACTATGAGGTACCACCTCACACCACAGAGATTGGCACACATCACAAATAATGAGAACAAGCAGTGTTTGCGGGGATGCGGTGAGACAGGAACTCTTATCTACTGCTGGTGGGAATGCCTACTAGTTCAACTTTTCTGGAGACCGATATGGAGATTCCTCCAAAAACTAAAAATTGAGCTCCCATATGATCTAGCAATACCACTCCTAGGAATATACCCTAGGAACACAAAAATACATACAAAAATCCTTTTCTTACACCTATATTTATTGCAGCACTATTTACCATAGCAAGACTCTGGGAACAACCAAGATGCCCTTCAACAGATGAATGGCTAAAGAACTGTGGTACATATACACAATGGAATATTATGCAGCCATCAGGAGAGATGAAGTTATGAAATTTTCCTATACATGGATGTACATGGAATCTATCATGCTGAGTGAATTAAGTCAGAGAGAAAGAGAAAGACAGAGAATGGTCTCACTCATCTATGGGTTTTAAGAAAAATGAAAGACATTTCTCAACAATTTTTAGAGACAAAAGAGGAGAGGGTTAGACATTACAGCTCACCTCATGAACCTCACCACAGAGTGATGAGTTTAGTTAGAGAAATAACTACATTGCGAACTATCCTAACAATGAGAATATATGAGGGAAACAGAAAGCCTGTCTAGAGTACATGTGGGGGCAGGGAGGGTAGGAGGGATATTTGGGACATTGGTGATGGGAATGTTACACTGGTGATGGGGGTGTCATCTTATATGACTGAAACCCAACCACAATCATGTTTCTAACCACGGTGTTTAAATAAAAAATATTTTTTAAAAATGTACCACCTCCACTTTGTGCTTGCGGCCTCCCCACTGCACAGAGCCTCAGTGAGGAGCAGTGTCACCTGCAGTGGCTGCAGTGACTCCCCAGCATATGCTTTCAAGTGGCAGTCTCTCCTCCTACAAGCACCTGACCTGCTGTGAAAAGCTCCACTTTCGGTTGTATCCTGTGATACACAAACTCTACCCATTCCCCACTTTGCCAGCCTGTGCCCCTGTAGCTTATTTCCCTTGTTCCCCAATCCAGAAGTGATTTCTGAGCGCATAGCCAGGAGTAACCCCTGAGTGTCACTGGGTGTTACCCAAAAAGATAAAAAAAAAAGGCAAAAAAAAATGAAAAGAAAAAGATTTAAGTGCCACAGTAGGGCATTCGCCTTGCATGCGCTAACCTTGGACAGAATGTGGTTCGATCCCCCGTGTCCCATATGGTCCCCCAAGCCAAGAACAATTTCTGAGTTTATAGCCAGGAGAAACCCCTGAGCATCACTGGGTGTGCCTCTACCAATAAAGCAAAACAAAACAAAACAAAACAAAATTTACCAAATGCCCTGGCATATATCCCCACTGAAACTTGCTCCTCACTTGTGCACCAGCTCCCTACACCTAAACCTGGTCTCTCCAGTTTGTTTAAAGGGCTCCCTTTACTGAGAAGAGTGTCTCAACAAGTCTGCAAGAAATAGTATCATCAGTGTTGATAAAGTCTGATCAAATATACCGCCTCCGAACACTCCGATGGCACCTGCCACAGTTCCTCTGTCTAAAGACTGTGGCACCAAAGGAGCAGCAAGTGAGACCAGCCTACTGTTGGCCACCAGTCTAAGCAAAGCCACTTCGAAATTTGGGTCATCGGAAGTGGCACTTATTGGACAGGTGCTTGAAAAGTTACCCCCCCTTGTTGTTTTCTGGGACATTGAGAACTGCTCAATTCCCTCTGGCTGCTCGGCCACAGTCCGTTGTCCAGAGAATCCGCGAGAAGTTAAGGGTCACCAAGAAGCTGAGTTCATCTGTGTGTGTGACATCAACAAAGAAAACGAAGAAGTGATGCAGGAACTGAACAACTTCTAGGTAACTGTGGCTCACATTAACGTTATATAAGAAAGCAGCCAACAAGCCAGCCAGTGGTCCTTGTATCAACTGATGTCAATTTTGCATTGGAACTTAGTGACCTCAGACACATTGTTTCCACATAATTTTGGTCCATAAAAACCAGGCCTCGGAAGCACTGCTGCACCATGAGAATGAGCTGATTCGTTTTGAGGAGTTCATCTCTGACTTGCTCCCCAAGTTACCACTGAAAATGCTATGCCACACCCTGCTCTATGTCTATAACTTCCCAGCAAACAATGGCAGCAAGAGCGTCAGCAATAGACTTGACTCACCTATTGGACAACTGCAGTGGCATAATGCTGAGCATCGCTGGTTACAGCACCGTCCTCTGCTTCCTGACCCCGGAGAGAACAGCAGGGTCCCAGAAGCCATGGAGAACAAGGATTGTGTCCTTCACTCCCCCAACCTTGGGAGCTCTGTGACACCAGGAGCTCTGGCGTCATCCAACAAAGCCAAGTTGCCTAAGAAGCTGAGGAATGTGAAACTGTGCCTCAGCAAGGACTTGTGTGAGCCTGCCTAGTACCAAGGCTGTGTCAGGGTAAAGGGCATCCTCCGCTAACCTGGGCTCAGCCAGCAAGAACGCTCACCTGGAAAGTTTACAGGAGCTGTGCAGCCTGGAGACAAAGATGGGCACGAGGAGCAGCGAGCACCTGTTAGGCCACCAGAGACTGGCTGTCCCTGTGCACAGAAACACAGGAACTCCCATGCCCATGTCAAAGTTCTCAGGGCTGCAGCAAGAAAATACAACCAACACTCTGACTGACTCATGCAGTGTGGCCCTCCTGATCACCTCTCCCTATTGTGGACTGTGGCTTAATACCGGATTAGCTCCAAAAGGAGTCCCATTGCAAGAACTCCACCCAAGACCTCCCTGCCTAGAGCCCACACCTCACGAGGAAATCTTAAAAGACAATGGGGAAGCCTGTACTATCAACGTAAGTATAGACCTATATAACACTACCTCTTATACTGTTTCTCCCCAAATGTAATCTCCTGTATCATTTTCTCCCTTTTTCTTTGTTTTTATTTCTCCCTCTCCCTTGTTCGTTTATTTATTTATTTATTTATTTATTTATTTATTTATTTCTAGTTTTTGTTTTTTGATTTGATTTGTTTTTTGCTTCTTTTGGATCACAGCTGGCGGCACTCAGAGGGTGCTCCTTGCTCTGTGCTCAGAGGTTGCCCCTGGTGGGCATGGGGAACCATGTGGGATGCCAGGATGTGAGCCACTGTCCTTCTGCAGGAAGGACAGACGCCTTGCCTCCATGCTATCCCTCCCGGCCCCACTTTATTCCTTTAATTATGTCTCTTATTTAATCTTTTTTTTTCTTTTAAGAAACTCTTTTCTCTTTAGATATGTCTGAGCATATATATTTTTAGTTTTTGTCATGGGTCTGTTTTCTTCTCTCTCCACCCCCAAATCCAAATCCACCAGCAATATAATGTAGCACCACTTCTTCCTGAAAAGGCATATTAAAAATAGGGGAAAATTTACGTGTAAAAACAAGCTCTAACCTACTAGGGATAAGAACTTACACTTTTTCACAACACAGGGACATCTCCCATCCTGAATGTATGTCATGTGGAACCAACCTAGACTCCAGGGAAATAGGCACTGACCGTCCAGCCTTGACTCCTGGATCTCAGACATAGAAATGACAGAGTTCTCCACAACAGCTCCAGGAACCAAATCCCCTCCAGGGCATTCATAATGCTGCTCTGATGCCAACACACGCCAGTTCTAAATTGATAATCTGAAAACGAGGACATGGGAACAACTAGATCTAAGATCAAGTTATCCTTCCTCATCAGCCAACGATAAGATAAAATCAGAAGACATGTCACCCCTTGATCTGTGCAAAAACCAAGATTGCTATATACAGATGACTGGTTGTTACAACCAAGACTAGACAGTAAGCATCTCGGGACCAACAACAACAACAACAACAACAACAACAACAACAACAACAAGCTCTAATCTAGCTTTTGGTCTACAATCTGTTCAACAAATTCTCCAATTCCAGAAGTCTGACTGAGACAACAGAAAGTGATTGAGTCTTCCAGAAACATAACAAAAGACTCTATCCCAGGTTCCATCCTAGGATCAACTTAATGACCAGGAACACCAACTACAGAAGATGAATTAAAATGACACTTAAAAAGCAGAACTGCTAGAACCACAAAGAAAGCCTTCATCATAAGCTCCATTCCTTGAGCTGCACAGTCACCAAGATCTCTAGATACAGAGGTCTGATTTTACCATCCATGATGAAGCAGAAGTCTTCCATACATCACAAAAGCACTGAGGGGAGAGTAAATGATCATGCAAGAAGTCTATATTTAGTCTCATAACAGTATATTTCAGGGATGGAGAAACCTTGTATCTCCTAAGCCAAGGGAATTCCCTCTATAATATCTTCAATAGTTATTGTGCCTATGCAGGGGGAAAAAGAAAAAAAGGGAAAAAAAATAAGCATTTTTCCACACATGCATTTATTTTTTATTTATTGTTTTTGACGTCCATATTTTGGTGTAGATATTGAATTTGATGTCTCCCTTTTATTTTATATTATTTAATCTTATCTTTCTCTTTCTTTTTGCATTCTGGCATGATTTGATTTCAGAATTGAGACTATTGTGTGTTGCTTCTCTTTATTGCTGTAGGGCTCACTGGATATTTAATTTGACATTTATTTTTGTATTGTTATGGTGTTTCAATTACCTTTTTCAAGTCCTCTCTCAAACTGAGGTTAATAGCCACTAGAAGGACTCCTCCCATTTTCAGCATATTTTAATTTTTAAAAAATTTTTTCTTATTCTTTACCCCATTCTATTGCTTTTCTTTCCCTCAAACAAAACCACATAACTTGATTTATCTAGCTTAGCCTCTCAAGTAGAGGGAGAAACAAGGGAGGGCACCGGGACCAGACAGATTTATGATCACTGATAGTAAGCTAGACAAAGAGGGGACCACCTACTCTAGCAGCCCTTGGGGTGATGGTGGGGGATATGAGTTGCAGAAAGGGAAGGGGAAAAGGGGAGGACAAATTTGGTGGTGGGTATTCCCCTGATTCAATGTTAATATGTACCTAAAATACTAATGTGAAAGATATGTAAGCCACTATGATCAAAATTAAAAAAAAAAGTTCTCAGGGCTGCCAGAGCCAAGCCACAAAACCAACCCCTGAAAAAAGCACCTCAGTGTCCAGAGCACTGCCAGCTCTCCAGTGAAGCAGGAATGGAAGGAGAGTCTTTTCTAAGTGAGCTTCCCGTCTGCCTTCAGCAAGCATCTGATTGCATCCAGGCAGGTGGGGCCTCTGCACATGCCATAAACCTGGTTTGCAGGGAGTATGCCCCCAAACCTCTTGAACAGAGTGTCCCCATGGGCCTTCAACATGGCAAACACAAGAGGTGGTCTTGACTGCTCATATCCATTTGTGAATGGGGCTGACATCCAGATCAGCAACCTGGACTATAGGCTGTCCCTGAAGGAGCTGCAGCAGTTCGTGGATGATCCTTCTATCAAGGAGAGGTGAAGGCTGTAGAGCTGAGCCCACACACAGATTACCACTTCAGGGCTGTGGGGCAGATGGAGTGTTTGCAGGATGCTGTTGGTGCCATCAACAGCCTCCACAGATACAGACTCTGCAGCAAGAAGATCCTTGTCTCTCTGGCTACTGGGACAGCTAATAAATCACTCTTTACTAAGCGCAGAAACAATGGCTATTCTCCAGTATGCTCCTGCCTGCTGTTTGCCTCTTTCAAAAAAAAAAAGTTTGTCCATAAACTGAATATGTCAGATCTGTACATATTGACAGAGGCGGTTGCCATCTGAGACCAAGGTGATAGGCGGCTGGTGTGTCTCCTGCCTAGCATCCAGGCCTGACAGAGCCCTCTGGGCTCGTCCTTGTCACATGATTGCTCCTTGGCCAATGGCAGCTCCATCATCTTCGAGGAGTTCGTGTACCACAAGCTGGTGTGCAGGTAGTACTGTGCCCATGAGGATTTCAGTGAACATGAATTTGATTCTTATTTTTATAAAATTTCTTTCGTGATTCTCTCTCTGAAGATGTTGTGCCCCAAGTGTATAGTCTACTGCAGACATACAAGGTAACAGTGTCTTTATTAAGCTTTCCTGATTGTTCTGCAGCCCAGCTGGGTGAGCTTGAGCTGGTGCAGGAAAACCAGGGCGGGGTTCCTGGTGTCCCTGAGGTGAACATTGCCACCTCACATAAAGGTGTCAAAGTGATTAAATAGATCCACAAATGCCTGGCCCCCAACACAGAACCTTGGCTTCTGCAATCCTGTGGGAAACCCGCAGCTGATCCAGTTCAGCATGAAGGTGATTGACCTCCTGAAGAGGCCACCTTGCTGCCTCACCCATCAGTGGCTTCATCCCCTCCTACCACCACCACCACCACCACCACCACCACCACCACCACCACCACCACTACCACCACCACCATCACCACCACCACCATCACTTCACCAAGCAGTGCTGGGTGTCCAACTATGGCTACTCCAAGTTGATCAATTTATTGGAGGCCATACCCCATATGTTGAAGATTCTTGGGATGGACTCTAGGTATTTGCTGATCCTGAAGCACAGGGTTCAGGTAAAGTACTTCACTAAGGACTTTCTCAAATCCCAAGCCACCTAACAAGTCGCCTTGAGCAAGTTCTCGCAGGCTTACTGCTGGTGTTTCTCCAAGGACTGGAATATCATAGAGTATAGAGTGTGTGAACTAACACATCATCTCCGAGATCCCTGACACAACCATCTGCTTATCCCAGCAGGATAATGAAACCATATTGCCAAAAGAGAGTGTACTGAGGATGAGGCAGTTCTCCAAGGACGTGGTGAACCTGTTGCGCACCAGCCACATTTTTGGATCCCCTTCAACAAATTCATCCCCTCCTACCACTACCTACTATGACTTCACAAAACTCCTGGATCTCTTTGAAGCCATACCTGATATTTTACAAGTGCTGGAGTGTGGAAAAAAGAAAAACCTGGCCCTGACGGTGGTTGAGTGCTTCAAAGCTCTAACCACCCAGTTGTCAGACTCTTTCCTCATAGAAAAACAATTGCCTGATGATGACCGACCTATTCAGGGAATAGTCCAAGACTTTTGGCTACACCTTCCGCCTGCAGGACTAGGACGCCAGCTTTCTCTCAGCCCTACTGCAGAAGCTGTGTAAAGGTAGCAGATATGGAATTGGGGGAGCAGATCCAGCTCATTAACTGAAAGTCCCTGCGCTCACTCATGGCGCAGCTGCTGGTCCTGCTGATGTCTTGGGAAGATACCTCGTTAACTCTTGTTGCCATTGGAGGCGCTGCAGAGACACTACGAGGCATCCCACAGTGCCCCCACTGAACCCCAGCGAGTATGGCTTCCTGATCCTGGCCGAGCTGCTGTGGAGTCTGCCTTTCCAGGTGGAGGTGTTCACTAATGACCAAACAGAGGAGTGTGTGAAGCTGACCAGCCTATATGTACATGTTTGCCAAGAAGGTGTCTGCACACATCACTACCAGCAGATCTTCCTGCTTAAGTTCTCTACTGCCTACAACAAATATTTGAGGGAGACACTGCAGCCTCAGGCCTAAGGCTATGGCAGCATGGAGGAGCTCCTGAGCGCCATCCCAGAGGTAGTGTGGATGAAAGGAAATGGTCACAAGAGAATTGTGGTGTTGAAAACGACATGAAAAGTCAGCTCAGCTCTCTCGGCCTTTCCTCTTCTGACAAAAGCAAACCCTTGGGGGCCCAGCAAATCCTGGAGATGCCCGAGTTCTAGTTCACAATGGGAAGCCGCAGGCCCCCATAGTCCCCACTGCCCCGCCTGCTCGTCGCCTTCTCTACCCCTGTGGATCTGCTTTGTGCATCTATACCCATTAGCCTGCTGTCTCCATAGCTGACACCCGACCCTGTCACTCTTTCACCCACCAACCTCATCCAGTTTGAGGAGCACTCTCAGGAGCCTTTGGAAATAAGGATCTTGAATCCAGGAGGAAAAAGTGAAACTCCAGCACCAGCCAAGAATGCAGATCTGACCCCTGATTTTAACCTGTCCCTCATATCAGCAGTCGGTCCCAAGCACCTCTGTCCCACCTCAGAGCCCCTGGAGGATCCACTCAGCAAGGGCCTCATGGAGAGCCCAGTCAAGAAGCATCCCACAAACCAAGTGACGTTGGTGGCCAACTTTTCCTTCGCCCTGTCACTAAGCATTGATTCTCTCCAGGATGTGTAGAATAGGACAAGTAAACGCAGTCTGATCTCTCACATAAGTCTTTAACACAGTCTTTAACACAGTCTTTAACAGAGACCCTCCAAAAATCTGCATGCCATCTTCCAGCCTCTTTCCTTCAGAATGTTGTTTTCTTTTACCTTGACCTGAGTTTATTTTTTCTTTTCTCCCACTTTTCCCCTCCCTCCATTATTTGAAGAGGGGGGGGGAAGAGAAAAGAAATAATTCTGGCATTTGTTTTAAACAATCCTTAATATATTTGCCCCAACTCTTCCATCATTATGAAATCAAATGATAGAGCCAAAGTGTTAGCACAGCAAGGAGGGCTTTTACCTTGTATATTGCTGACTCGGGTTCCCCAGCATTGGTAGGGTCCCCGAGCCTATTAGAAGTAATTCCTTGGTGCAGAGCTGGGAATAACCCCTGAGCACCCCCAGATATGGCCCCAAAACCACCACAAGTGGTGGACTAGTGTTGTAGAGGAGAACAAGGTGGTTGCTTTGCCAGTAGGGAGTGAGTGGTACCTCACACGCAACATGGTCTGGTCCCCAAGCCTTTGCCCACAATAATGTGCCTGGACAGTATCCGGCCAGCACAGGCCATGGCTGTTTCCAAATAGAGCAAGGAAGAAGTAGGAGGAAGCAGGGAGGTGAACGCATCCTTCTGGTCCTCCACCATAGGTAGGACTCACTCCCCAGTTCTCTGCTCCAGTGGGGAAGAGCAGAGTGCCCTTGCTTTCTCTGTACTCCCACCAGAGACCCTTGGGCACACACAATGCCACTGAGATCAGTTCCTGTGTGCTGAGCAGGTAGCAGGGAGAAAAAGATGTCTGCCTGTGTGTCTGTCTTCTGTTTGGTTGTGTGTGTAGACATCTTTTTCTCCCTGCTACCTGCTCAGCTCACAGGAACTAATCTCAGTGGCATTGTGTGTGCCCAAGTCTCGGTTCTTAGTGAAACAGAGAAGGGAGGTGGGGTGTCAACGTTGTGCTAGGAGCAGAGTTGCCCAGGAAGGACAGGGCCAGGCCACGGAGCAGAGAGCTGGCCAGCAAGAAGGTGTGACGTGATCAGCCCTGTGGGCTGTGGGACTCTAAATGGGCTTCGTGCTCAGGAGGAAGACTGTGGGACTCTGAGTCCCGGGAAATTCACAGGTGACAGCTGGGCTCAAGTGACCATCGTCCTGGGGCCAGTGCTGGGCACTGCTGTACATGGACAGCATGTCCTCCAACTCCTCCAGGGTCTCTGGTGGGAGTATAGAGAAAGCAAGGGCACTCTGCTCTTCCCCACTGGAGCAGAGAACTGGGGAGCGAGTCCTACCTGGCTCAGACTTCCTTATTGGAACCAGGAAGCTTTGGCTGGAAGCCAAAAGAAAGAGCTGTACCACCACTCTTGTGGTGGCCAGCTTCATACCGAAACTCAATCCTAATCAAGGAGCTATGGAGAACGTCTCCACTTCTACCCCTCCAAGCTAGGAGACTGAAAAATCTCTGCTCTGTGAAGTCATTCATGATGTCATGAATGTCAATGAGGAGTGGGGGCGGGCCATGCTGGTGAGGCCTGCTAGGTCACTATGTTCTTCCAGGAGGGCTGCCTTGATTCCCTGGTCCTTCCTCATTTCTTCTGAACAGCTCCACCCTCCCCATGGACCCCATTCAGGAGTTCCACACTTCAAGGCTATGAACTGTCTAAGCTGTTGCTTATACATGAAGCTCTGTTATCACTCCTTTAAATGAGAACAATAACCTCATTGAACAGAATATTCTCCATTGACTAGTTCACTCTATTGAGCTCTATGGTGATTTTTCTGTATCCCCCCCATTCCCGCTGGCTCAAAGTCCATCTGATTGATGTGTGAATCTTCAGAGACTCCTTTTGTATTTGAGTTCTTCTGAGTTTTAGTATTCTGCCTTGGACTTTGGAATTACGAGTAAAATGTGTCTTGGAGTTTTCTTTTTCTTCCTTTTTTTATTAATTTTTTATTTTTAATTATGAGAACAAAAATGCAAGGAAAGAGGACAAGGTAAAGTTACAGTGGAAGGACAATCACCCATAAACAGAATTCTCAGTAGTCCCATTGCTGATCTCTTAATTTGGACTTTCAGCCAAAGAACATTAAGAAAAATAAAGCAGAACCCATGTACAATTACTTTGTCCCTCAATTCCCCAGATTGTAGTACACAATTTTTCAAAGAAATCTAAAGCCATAAAACTTATGTAACTCCTTAAACATTGAAGGCAAAGTACTTTTTCACATTTCCATGCACATGTATATTAGTTTAAGTTAACCTCAAAAGTTTAAGTGGGTTGCTTTTCTTAAGGATTAGAGTCAAAGGAGCACAGTAAAAATGGTGTTAGAGTGGCAATTATTGTTTGCATAGGCCCATCAAAATATGAGAGACATGGAAAGAAAAATCATTGGCCTAAATAAAAGGAGAACCTACCCCTGAAGTTTCCTGGCATAAGACCAACTCTGGGCTCCAGGCAAACTAGTTTGTCCAATCCAGGTCATTGTATGTAGTGCCAATACACTTGTCTTGGAGTTTTCTGGTTGGGTCTATATTTGCTGGTACCCTTGAGTTCTTCACTACAGGTGCCTGTACTCCTCAACTCTGGAAAATTCTTAGCAGTTTATTGTTTTAATATAAAATAAAAAGTCTAAAGTACTAAAAAATGAAAGAAAATATGTAAGAAGATAAAAGCAAACCAAACTACCAAACAAACAAATAAAAATATACCACCATCGGGTCAGAGAGATACTATAGAAGAATAGGTTCTTGCCTTCCACTCTTGTTTGATCCCTAGTATATCATATAGTCCCTGAGCATTGTATAAGTGATTCATGAGCTCAGAGTGAGAAGGAAATCTTGAGCCCCATTTGGTATGGCCCCCCAAATGAAGCAAAATTCCATTGAACATACTTTCATGGTATTATCTAGCAGTTAAAAGTGTAATAGTGGAGTTAACTCTAGAAGCTTGGATGGTTTTGGCCTGCATCTCTCAGGGATGCACACACTATCATGCTTTCTGTCCACATCACCACTTTCTCACCTGTAGATCATGTCATTCTGGTATTATTAGATATGCTGACTCAGTTATCATCTCACTCTAGGACTCAGCACTTGAAGATAGTTTCTTGTAAATATTACTACATTTATATAAAAAGAGAAATTTTACTATCTAAAGCTTTCTAATTAGAGATGCCAGAAATGACCCAAATTGTTCATTTGGGGGGAGGAGGTGGGCCACACCCGGCAGCACTCTGGGATTACTCCTAACTCTCTGCTCAGAAATCACTCCTGGCAGGCACAGGGGACCATATGAGATGACGAATTCAAACCATAGTTGGTTCTGGGTCAGCCAGTCACTTGCAAGGCAAATATCCTACCGCTGTTCTATATCTCTGGAAATTTTATCTCTGAAAAAATTGTTCATTTTTTCAATAAAAACAAAACAAAACATATATTTTGGTAGTGTTTTGATGGTACCTATAAAAATGACTAACAAAGGTAATATTGGCTCCAATTATCTTTGTTCTGGGAACTTGTAAAATAAATAGATTTTAGCATATTACATCATTGTTTATTAAGAAAAAATATATGGGGAGATTGGTCTGATAGTACAACAAGCAGTATGATTGTCTTGCACGTGATCAACTGGGATTAAATCCGTAGCATCCCACGTGGTTCCGTGGTCTCTGTTCCTTCCAAGGGTGATCCCTGAATGCAGATTCAGGACAAAACCCTGAGCACCACTGGTTATGGCCAAAAAATAAGTACACACACACACACACACACACACACACACACACACACACACACAGAAGCAGGATGCAAATGTCTATCTAGTAGCGAAATGAATTGGGAAATGAATTAATTATTAATTAACTATGAATAGTATTAGGTTTGATCTGTGTATTAACATCTCTATTAATATTAAAATGACTAGGCCACCATATCCCAAGATTTGGTTTAACTACCTTCTTGATATTCTTCAAAGATATTTTTGAGTGAGATGATCATTTAAGTGATGGATTTTGTTTGTTTGCATATTTATTTAGGTTTGGAAGCAACATGCTCACAGTGTGTAGGGCTTATTTCTTGCTCTGAGCTCAAGGTTCCCTATAATTCCTGGGACCATCGTGCTGCGAGGTCTTGAAATAGACTGACTAAATGCAAAGCAAGCTTCTTAACCCCTGTACTATCTCTCTAGCCTCATAAGTAGATGGATTTTAAATAAAGCAGATTATACATTAAAATGACAACAGGCCCTCGCCAACAAGTTTCAGACCTTACTAGAACAAAGGCTGATAGATCTAGATTCAAACTTCAACTATTTTCTGAGTCTACAGCCTGCCCACTGCACTGCATATTAGGATTTACAATGTATCCACAATGGCATTAGCCAGTTCCTCAAAATTTATCTCAATAAAGATAAAGATAGATGAATATCTATAGCTCATTGTGATTCTGTTTCTTTGAAGAATATTTACCAATGTATCTTGTAATATTATCCTCCTATGAGTTATATATACAGAAAGTAAACTGGAGAAATTTTCATGATGTACTAGATGAGAAAGCAGCACATAGGTATATATACTGTAAAAAAAGACAGAAGCAATTTTTCCAGGAAAATGAACAAAAAGCTTTACATTGCTATAGGACCAAATTAGACCCTGAATAGCCAAAATAGTTGTGGGATGGTAAAATTTTAGAAGAGGAAATATCATACTCCCAAACTATATTATAAAAAAATATGAAAACCAGTATGGCATTGGAACAAAAGAACAAAAACAGATGCCCAAGCTATTAATATAAAATGAAGAAACCAGAGTAAATTTATTCATATATGAACATCTAATCTGTAACAAAATTTTACAATAGCCCTCTATCAAACACAGCCAGTGCTGACTGCAGGCATTTTCCTCAGCCTCCTTTTTTGTTTGGCCCCCAGTCCTGAGTGTCTGTTTTATGAAAATAAGCAATTTTGATTAAAATATCACAAATAAAACTTAAAAATAGTTATTGATTTCCTGGCATTGGACATTTAGTTAGTTCTTTATTATTATTAGTGTGTGAATTCAAAATATGGAATAAGTACATATGCAGAAAAGCACAGACCTTATCACACGAACCTGCTTTATTTCCTTGTGAGGTTTATTTTCTTTACTTTCATTTAAAAATAATGAAGAATATGTGCACTTGGAGTATATTGGTGAAGTTACTCATTAGAGAAAATTGGTGGCTAAGTCTAACATAAGATCTAAAATGACTAATGCCTAACTTTGCCTTATGCTTGAGAGGTTTTTCCTTGAGAATTTCCACTTCATTAGCATTAAGGTCATTAAAATGACCCTCACTTTCCATAGCACCCAGAAAAATATCCAGCAGGTAGGTGACACATTATCAATATCTAATACAGAGATAATTGAGGTGCTGTTTTCAAAATGGAAATAACAAATCAGGATAACTCAGTGTTCTCCTGCCCTTTGGGGGAAAGCCATTAAGAAATATTGAGGAGTGCTTTGGTCATCTATCCATGGAGGTTAAATTGTCCCAAGCACATTAGCTCATCTTCTTGGCCAACAACTAAATTGTATTCTTGCCATTTGACCCAGGCCTCTCTATTTTCTGTTACCATCTCACCTTCACTGTAAATTGTCTTTAGCCCAATTTTAAATGCCCAAATAAAATTTCCACATTATCACTAGTTCAGAAGATTAAAAAGAGAAGCTCCAGGCAGAAGTTAATAAGGGATTGTTTATTTAACCATCAGGTCAAGGATAAAGTTCAGAATAAATTCTCAGGAGTCTGACTTTAGAATTTACTTAAACACTGCTAAACCTCCAGTGGTTTTCAGAGTTTTATAAGTTATAGAAATAATTTTCTGCTTGCTCTAATTAAAATAAAACTCTATTTAAGAGCTGCAATTGCCAAATGTTCTATTTTTTGTCTTTTATCTAAGTTAAATAAGTACTAATATTTTTGGAGACACTATATGCTAGATAATATACTAAAATATTTTACTAAAGATTATAAAGTACTTCAATGTACCTTTGGTATAATTGCTATTTTATATACTTTTCTACAAAATGAAGTAATTAACACTTATTAGCGGAAACAGTTTAGATTTTCACAGATAGATTGTACCACTCCAAGGGAAGAGGACAACTATTTTTGTAATTTCAATATTTTTTTCTTTACTTAACTGAACCCTCAAAATGTAGATAACAATATGATTATTTTTCACACAATGCTTTTATATTTAATTTTTATATTAAACTTAACATTCATTAATGTTTTATGGAACTAGATATTGATATACATATGGGCGATACAATATTAGTAAGGTTTTTCTCCCATGTTATTAACTAATAAATGTTTTGGGACTACTCCTCGCTTAGTGCTTAGGGGTTACTACCAGAAGTGCTTAGGCTGGTGAGATGGAGTTTGGACCAGAAACTACTGTATATTTTTCCAATAAGAAAATAGACAATAGGGGCTGGAGAGATAGCATGAAGGTAGGGAGTTTGCCTTGCATGCATAAGGACAGTGGTTTGAGTCCTGGCATCCCATATGGTCTCCCGAGCCTGCCAGGAGCGCTTTTTGAGCATAGAGCCAGGAGTAAACCATGAGCACAGTCGGGTGTGACCCAACCCCCCCCCCAAAAAAAAAGACAATAATGTATATTATAGTGTGCTGTTAATGGTTTTAGTTGCCAGAGGCTGCAGAAACACAAGAATAAAAATGGAAGCAGTCTGTAAAATAAAAGTCTCTAGGACGATGGCCATAACATGATAAGGGGGTCATGAACAGGAAAATTCATGCATCAATTTTAGGCACATGTTGGTTAAAGCAAAACACTGTCCCAAAATATTTGGCAAACTGCTTCCACTGTCATTCTTTTTTTTGTTTGTTTGTTTGTTTGTTTTTGGGTCACACTCAGCAGCGCTCAAGGGTTACTCTTGGCTCCATGCTCAGAAATCGTTCCTGGCAGGCTCAGAGGACCATATGTCATGCCAGGATTCAAATCACTGACCTTCTGCATGCAAGGAAACACTTACCTTCATGCTATCTCTCCAGCCCCCACTTTTATTCTTGTGTTTCTGCAGCCTCTGGCAACTCGAACCCTTAACAATACACTATAATATACATTATTCTGTGCTTTCTTATTGGAAAAATGCAATAATGAAGTACAATTTAAGGTGTTTAAAGAGTCATATAATAACAAGTAAATAATCATAAAATAGTTACTAAACATAAATTCATATATTGGCTTCTGAAGAAGGATCAATGTTAAAAGAATAAAAGACAATGCCAGGTAAATAGATTTATTCGTATATGAAAAGCCTGAGAAGATATAATGATTTTTATTTCTAAAATTTGTATTTGTTTTCATGGTCATTAGAAAGGTTTCTTATAGAGATAAGAATAAGGAAAATGCATTTTTATTTTTTTGGTTTTGGGGCCACAACTGATGACTCTCATAGCTATGCACTCAAAAATTGCTCCTGGCTTGGGGGACAATATGGGATGTTGGGGGATTGAACCGAGGTCGTCCTGGGTCAGCTGTGTGCAAGGCAAACACTGTGCTATCACTCAGGCACAGAAAACACATTTTTAATGCATTTTTAAAACCTTTAGGGCTTGTGTAAGAGGGGGTGCCAGTGATCAATACAATTTTGTATGGACTGATCCATACAGCACTCTCCATTTTATCTGCAAAACTTCACCAAAAGTTTATAAGCAAATGTCAAACCTGTACTTACTCTAGTCTTTGAGTGGAAATATAGAAAAGGACAACTGATCCTGCCCAGAAGAATTTGCTGATTTTTTAAATTTTGAATTCAACTCAGATTCTTTTGGGTTAGTTGATAACAAGAGTACCTTGGCAGGAACAAGGAACTTTCTAATCTTTAAAGTAGCAGAGAACTCTCACAGGAAAAAAAATTATAGAGTTTATTAAATAAAATTAAAACACTTCTAAAATCAAATAATTCAAACAAACCTGTAATCAAGAAAGAAAATAAAAATTAAAAGAAAATTATAGCATTCTTAAAAGAGCAATAACCATAATATTACTTATACAGCATTCTTAAAATGACACAATTTAAGATGGAGAAGAAATTAGTGGATGCCAGGGGCTAGAAATGGGGGATGACAGTTTAATTACAGTTTACAAAGTCAAACAGGAGGGATATTTTTGTTATAGAAATTTTTTTCCACATATAACTGTTATGGTGATTAAACAAATCTATATGTTATAAAATCAAACACAGAAACATTAGTTAAACATCAATTTTCTGATTTTTATCTTACACAAGATTAATCTTGGGTTGAAGGAAGTTTGATCAAGTATACCTCAACTGTTTTTTCAACTTCCTTTTCGTTTATACTCATTTCAATATTAAAGAAAATCAAATAGTTGGACCCTGAGAGATAGTATAGAACAGGGTTCTCAAACTCAATTTACCTGGGGGCTGCAGGAGGCAAAGTCGGGGTGAGGCAGGGCCGCATAAGGGATTTCACTTACCGAATATTTGCAATAAAAAATCGCATTAGTGAGAAAAAAATTGCAAAAATCACATTAAACATTTGCATACCCAGAACGAAATTGCTTGGGGTATGTGAATGTTTAATGCGATTTTTTTCTTACTATTGCGATTTTTATTGCGATTATTCGGTAAGCGAATAATAGCGAATACTGTGATAATTGAAGGCCGGCCACGGGCCACAAAATGTTGTATAAAGGGTCGAGTTTGAGACCCCTGTTATAGAAGGTACTTTGCTTGCCTTCCACACAGTTAACCTGGGTTAAATCCCAGGTTTCCTATATTGTTGGTACCCGTTCCCACTAAGAGTGATTCCTGAGTTTAAAACCAGAAGTAAGCCCTGAACACTACTGAATGTGGTCCCAAACAAAACAAATATCGAATAGTGAAACATTTCAATTATTACTAAGTTTCAAAACACTATTTGCTATAAAATAAAATTGTAATTTAAACTTCAAATGAGCTATAGATGCAAGTTAAGATTTTTAATAGTATATTAAAATTTTTTAATATATTTTTTATTTAAGTAACATGATCATAGTTGGGTTACAGTCATAACCAAAACACTCCCCTTCACCAGTGTAACTTACCCCCTCCCCCCTTCCCATCTCCTGCCTATATTAGAGACAGTCATTCTACCACAGTTATTTGTTTTTAAGTTCAGTAAGTTCTATTTTTTTTTCTTAAAGGATAAGAGTAAAAAAAATGTAGTAAAGGTGTGATAGTGGCAATCGCCGTTGTTTGCATAGGTCCAGAAAAATATGGGGGAAACAGAAAAAAAATCCTTGACCTGATTACAAAAAGGCCTCACCCCAGAAGTTTATTGGCATAAGACAGACTCTGGGTTCCAGGCATACCTGTCCATCCAACTGAAGTCATTCTCAAGGTCCCGGTGAAACTTTTTCACACTTTAGCTATTGTTGGTATCAGATTCTTATATTTAAAGACTCTGGATTCTGTGCATTTCTTTCATTGATGTCAGGCTGATGTGGAGCATCCTCTAGTTTCAGCATACCATTAAATGTGGAGCGATCTGCACTGCATGCAGACTGTTCCTGAGTCGTCTGGGTGTTGGGAGCACTCTTTGGAGTAAGTCAATGCCAAAGCAGTGGTAGGTCTTCCCTGGTATAGGCTTGGATCCTGGTAATGTTATAGACAATTGTGGTTGTTTCCATAGATGGTATCCATTGTTCAGGTGTGTGTGGGCAATGCTCATTCTTCTGAGGCCTAAGCCAAATCATTATACCAATGTTCAGAGTAAAAGGCTTAATTACATTACCAAATTTGTGTTCCCATCTCTATTAGATAAGAACTTGTTTGCATATGTATTATTTTCCCATTTTAATGTGCCTATGCAAAAGAGAAGCAATGCCACAAGATATTGTTGGTGCATCTGGAGGCCGATGAATAAAGTCCAACATTCCCTGTAACTTGGTTCAAACATGAAATCTATACAGAGATACTCTTCTACCAGTATTGCTTATAAAACAGATCTCAAAGGGGGAGAAATCAAACAATCAAATAACAAATCCAGTGGACAAAATTGTCACTATATGAGGATGTCCAAAAAGAGTTATAGATGTTAGGGAATACATCTGAGATATACAAAGGAGATACACGTGTCCCTTTTATGTTTTAGAAATAGTCAAGAGGGAGGGGGTGTTCCGAGACACCACTTTGGTCTGTGATTTGGACAAGCGAAGAGAGCATGGAGCCATGTCCTCCCCTTGTTGCCTGCTGAAGCTTCCGACTCCCTGAGAGGCGTTTGCTTCCTAATTGCTGGAAGTTGAAAGTTCCCTGGTCCCCTCCCAGCTCCTTGCGGGAGCAAGGAAGCCTGGGGTCTCTTTTAAATTGCACCTCACCGGAACCCACTTGCTGGGACCCTGAGCAGGTGTCCAGAAATAACCCTGGGAATGGGGAGGAAGGAGAGAGAAGGCTGTGGGGGGCAGCCGAGGCTGCATCTTCACCTTATCTTGGCCAAAAAGCCTACAGCATAAAACCTTGCAGTGACACGTTGCCTGCTGAAGCTTCAGACTCCACCCAAAAAATTACTGTGAAAGATATATAATCCACCTTGGCAAAAACAAAAATCATTAGTACAGAAAAATGGTTAAATGTAGGGTAACAAGAGATGAAAGTGAGGGAGTAAAGGAATAAAACGAGCTCCTGGACGGCGTTCAGATAAAGAAAAGCAGATGAAACACAATGATATCCATATATTTGTGAAACCACGGTTTCACAATGCACAGGTTTAATAAGGAAACTTCCCTGATAAGTCCTAACGCCAGAACCTATTGTGCTGTTATTCCCACCTTGCTGGCTTGCCCAGCCATGTGGCCAGGAAAAGTTCTGGAGTACCGGAGGAAGCAGATAGAGGGGTGACCCATGTCCCGCACCCATCCTAGGCCTGGTTAAAGAGGCCTTTGGCATGGTGGAGGGCGGCCAAACGCCATGCTGGCAGAACCTCCAGGTTCCCAGGAAGGAAGGAGATCCTTCCCGAACTAGAAGGCCAGAAGGTCAGAGCCTCCACCCCCAGACCCTCCCTTTGGAGCCTGGAGGGAAATGGGGAAAGCCTTGGAAAACCAATAAACTCCTCCAAGGGACCCACCTTGCTGGCTTGCCCAGCTATGTGGCCAGGAAAAGCCCTGGAGTACCAGGGGAAGGAGGTAGACGGGTGCTGGGATGACCCATGTCCTGCACCCCTTCCTGCCTGGTTAAAGAGGCCTTTGGCATGACGGAGAGCTGCCAAACGCCATAATAGTACATTAAAATTTTTAAGCAATTAATTAAATAATTTGTTGGGGCCAGAGAGATAGCATGGAGGTAAAACGTTTGCCTTGCATGCAGAAGGTCGAATCCTGGCATCCCATATGATCCCCTGAGCCTGCCAGAAGCAATTTCTGAGCATAGAGCCAGGAGTAATCCCTGAGCATTGCCAGATGTGACCCCCCCCAAAAAAAAAAAGAAAAGAAAAAGAAAAAATTTGTTGTGTTTTGGGGTCACACTCAGGCCTTACTCTTGACTCTGTGTTCAGGAATTACTCCTGGAGATCTCAGGTAATCAAGGTGGTGGCAGGGATGTTAGAGTGTTGGCTGCATGCAAGGTGAAGCAACCTACTTACTGTAATATTGTTCAGGAACAGAAGATCCCCTTTTTGGGTGGGGGTTTACACTTAGCGGTGCTTAGGGATTACCCATGACTCTTCACTCAGAAATCACTCCTGCCTGCTCGGGACCAAATGGGATAGTGGGAATTGGACCTGGATTAGCAAAGCTAATGTCCTACCAGCTGTGCTACAGATCTACTATGAAAAGTAGCACTTTTAAAGGACATTTTTAGAAATTAGTTATACTTTTGTTTGTTTTTATTTATTTTTTTTACTATGCTCAGCAATGTTCAGGGGTTACTTTTGGCTCAGCACTTAGGAATCATTCCTAGTGATGCTTAGAGAACCATATACTGTAGAATTCTGGGAATCAAACCCAGTTATGTGCAAAAACAACCAAGTGCAAAGCAATCACCTTATACTCTGCATTATATGTGGACCCTGAAATTATTTTATTCAGTCATAACTCTAAAATTATTTGATTTTAAGAAGATAATGCCTAAGAAAATTAATGATGTGTCATTTTCCTTTATCCAAACTGTTCACACTTGAAATTATTCCTTAATGTTTTCAGAAGTTTTGATTTACTTCATGTTCTTCAATGAACAACCTATTTTCACATTCAGGATTTCACATTCTAAAATTTATTAAACACTGAAATGCATCATCTACCTCAGTTCCTGGATGCAAAGGAGAAATACTGAGACACAGTTGGAAGTATTATTCCAACTCAGCTTTCTCCTCCTTTCTATACTTTCTTTATAAATTTGGTTCTTCCCCTATTAGAAGGACTCAAGAAGTTTAAACACATGAAAAATCATATCTAGATTGTCCTTGAGATTGGAGAAGGTTGAAGAGCTGTGTATGAGGAAAGTTGAAAAAGATCTTGAAAGTCCATCCTATATCTGCATACACCTATTTTGTCCTTACCTCAATGTTTTTACCCATAGAGTCCCAGAACTATTCTCTCAAAAGTCATGGAACTCATCTAATTTACCATCTTAAAATTCTAATATGAGATTGACTACCTCATCTTCATATTTTCTTTATAATATTTGAAATTTAATAATTTACTAGATAAAAATTTTGATTTTAAAATTTTAATAATTTACTTTAATCATTTTCTTCTATATTGTTCATGTCTTTCATCAGCATATACACTACAAGATATTAGGGATATTTCCCTGTTTCAGTTGAATAAATCCCAATGTGTCTGAGCACTGCCTAGAACACGTAGCTAAAAATAGCTATAAAGTAAAATTATTTTAAAATATTTATTGATCTATTATCAATAAACACAGAGATCCAATCACCATGGATACTATAATATTTGTTCTGAGTTTTTATTTAGTTTTATAACAGTTTCAAAAAAAACTCTCCCTATTTGAAGAAATTTGATTTACCTAACACATTTTGCACTTCACTTTACAGAAAAATATGCAGCAAACCTTTTAGGTAGAATGAACTAGGTCAGATCTCTTCCTTTTGGGGATTTTATAACATCAAATATTTTTGATGAGAATAGTTAGCTCTGTGTAGGTTCACTGGCTGGATACTAAGGGGTAGAGATTAAAAAAACAAGAGGGTTAGATAGTCTAATATGTTGAAACAAATGCCCAAATTCACAAAAAGGTTACTTTATTCTCTGACAAACTTATGACTTATGAAAGTCTTCAATGCATTTATCTAGTTCATTTAAATAATAGTGTGATAATATAGAAACTAATGGGTATAAATCCAGTATAGCACACATTGAAACTCATAGCAAATAAAGGGGTCTAGCATAAGCTTAGAGGAGATATTTAACTTAATTTACATATCTTGTGTATGGCATGCTAAAACAGCCCCTGCTAACACAATCAGTTGTGATGTCATTCAGCATTATCACAGGACACTAGGTACCTCAATGACACTCCATTGTTTCATTGCTCCTTGAACAAGTGTTTGACTTAGATTTGACTTAGCAGTAAAGCACATTTATATTACTTTCTTCAAATTTCTAGAAGTTAGTTCATAGACTTCTTTTCTGTGATAAACTCAGTATATTTTCTATCAAATATAACCCCTATCCAGAATTATCTCCTCACCCACTTTCCAGAAATGGTTACTTAATAAAAATTCATAGAAACTCCTAACTACATAATGAGATAGTTCCAATAAAAAGCTTTCCCAAATGTTCTAAAGAAACTTATTTCTCTGTAGGTCTCCAAAGTGTTAGTCCAAACATTGTGCTTTTCCTTTAATAAATTACTTTGCTCTTACTTAAATCATCATGCTATCCTGGTTAAAAAAAAGTTCTGGGGCCAGCGAGGTGGAGCTAGAGGTAAGGTGTCTGACTTGCAAGTGCTAGCCAAGGAAGGACCACGGTTCTATCCCCCCATGTCCCATATGGTCCCCACAAGTCAGGGGCAATTTCTGAGTGCTTAGCCAGGAGTGTCCCCTGAGCATCAAATGGGTGTAGCTCGAAAAACAAAAACAAAACAAAACAAAAAAAAGTTCCTACTGTTCTGACCAAGGAGGACCTAGGCTTAAGTTCTTCAGATAGCGGAAAATAGATTAAAGAAGTAGATAAACTATTTCTCCCCCCTTAATCAGAAATAAATGAATTTTTGTTAACCAGCCATAATGTAAATGTTTTATATGCATTGAATTAAACAGGAATCACATGAACTAATTGAAGCAATCAATTTTCAGCGCTAAGAGTAGAGAATGGGTTATTTCCAACAATCATCTAGAGTTTCTGAGACTTTCATGAAGAGCATAGTGAACTAGTATTAGACTATTTTATTGACCAAGTTTTCAGATTCTTTTTTATCTTAACAAGAAGAGACATATGGGGGCCCGGAGAGATAGCACAGCGGCGTTTGCCTTGCAAGCAGCCGATCCAGGACCAAAGGTGTTTGGTTCGAATCCCGGTGTCCCATATGGTCCCCAGTGCCTGCCAGGAGCTATTTCTGAGCAGACAGCCAGGAGTAACCCCTGAGCACCGCTGGGTGTGGCCCAAAAACAAACAAACAAACAAACAACAAAAACCAAAAACCAAAAAAAACAAAAAAAAAGAAGAGACATATGGGAAAAAAATATATTTTTTAAATATATGGGACTCAGTCATGAATATATTCTTTCCTTCTTGCTTTCAAATTATGCAGTATTAACATTAAAAACAGACTTAGTTGAAGCACTGTGTTGTTGAAAAAAAGAATATCAAAGTATGTAATGTAAAAGATAAATGTTAAATTATTATATTTTATCTATAACACTTAGAATAATCTTAAAATAAAATGTATTTTGAAAAGCAGGAAAACAACTGTTAGATTAATTCAAATTACAAACCATTAGATTACAAATTAAAAATTCAAATTATAAACTATAATTTCAGATTTGTAAATCCTAAGCCATTGTTGAATTGCTAGCCATGAACTGAAAAATGTGAATTTGATATTGACTGAAAAAAACATAGAATAGAAATAAGTAATTACATCAATAGTTCTTAAAGTTCATAACATATCATGCTACCTGAGGGACTTGTTAAAGCATAAATTGCTGTCTCAATATCAGTTACTATTTTAGTAGGTTCAAGGGGCCCAATAATTTGTATTTCTGGAAAGATCCTATGTGACATTCATACTGCTTGTCCCAAGACCATATTTTGAGAGCTATTGATCTTAAAGATGATTGAACACCTGTAAAACGTGGAAATAAAATTGTTCTTAGAAGTGCAAGAGAGATGTTATATAGGAAAAACTGCTTATTTTGTATGGAGTTGACCTGAATTTGATTCCAGGCACCACGTACAGTCCCCTGAGCACTGTCATGAGTGATACTGAATGCAAAGCCCAGAATAAGTACTGAGCACTGCAACGCATGTCCTGTCTTCCTTCTAAAAATATTACTGGAAAATGTTTAGAAATTAGTTTATGACCAGAAAAAGTGTGGAACATACAGTGGAATAGCAATTTTGAAATGGGATACGGCCTATAATAATGCTTGATTTTTGAGATTTATTTATGTTCATCTATTATTTAAAAAATAGAAAATAAATAATAAGCTTGAAGAAGTTTAAATGTGGAACAAAAATTAAGCAAAATAAAAGTAGTACAACATGAAAGAATATATAAATATTCTGTTTGATGAGATGATAATAAAATCTGGATTAAAAGGCCTCACAATGACTAATATATATTTGTATATTTGTTTCAATATTGCTTAATTGACCTTAGAAGTCTTTGACTCTACAGTGATCTTTCACAAGACACACATTGCCTTTATCTTGCATTGTTTAAGAAATTTCTTTACTCTTTTTAAATAGGAAGCTTAGATATTGATGATAGCTTATTTCATATTGCCTAATCATTTATCGTGTGTTGGTGAACTGGGCATCTCTGAGCAAAGAATCATGTTGCTGCTTGTTTAACACAACTTTAGGCTAGCATGTGAAACCACATAAGAGGATTATATATGTTTTGAGTTACATTCATGGAAAAATCACTAGACATTTTTCACTTTTTCATCTGGATCTACTGTTTTCTATAAACTTCTTTGTTTCAGGAGATAGATGAGTATACCTAATAACCTATTTTGATAAATTAATATTTGAAGAATTTATACTAAAACTTAGCCTAAGGAGAGAAAAATAAGTTATAATTTCTTTTTAAAAATATAGTTAAAGTGGAGATCATGGTGATTAAATTCCAATCTTAGATATGTAAAACATGTACTCTACCACCAAATTGTGTTCTTAAATATAAGTAACTTCTGTCTGTATCAAAAGGGTGAATTAAGATTTTGCTCTTAGGTGACTTGAAAAGTCGAAAGAAATAGTGAATGAGCATGAGATAAGATTGATATATTTTATGTCCCAGATCTCTGTGTCACCTTTCTAGATCATATAAAAATAAAAGTTGTCCTACTTTATGTAAGGCCTTTTCTCCTTTAGGATTTTTCTCTTTTATCTACTGATATTTACACGATTTTGGTGCCTATAATTTTCTTTTCCACTTTAGATGTAGAATTTTAGGTGGCCTGTTTGGTAGTTCTTAATGTTTTTCTTAATTCTATTTATAACTTGAACATAATTGCTTTATCAAAATCTCCCATAATAACCTCTTGTGAGTAGACCATTTGTTTACTACTGAGAACTTTATAGGCAGACTGTCTTTTCATTTTTATGTCCAAATATCCGTGTTTTTTTCTTAGAGCTATACAATGCAGAAGTCTCCCATAGTCTGGAATTTATTTATTTATTTAATCATTTACTTATTTGGTTTTTGGGTCACACCCAAAAGTGCTCAGGGGTTACTCCTGGCTCTATGCTCAGAAATTGCTCCTGGCAGGCTCGGGGGACCATATGGGATGTTGGGATTTGAACCACCATGCTTCTGCATGCAAGGCAAATGCCCTAACTTCATGCTATCTCTTTGTCCCCATAGTCTGGAATTTAATATAAAAAACATAACTTAAAACAAAATATATTGATTCCAATATAAGTTTTTTCATTAAGTGGAAAAATTTTTATTTAATTACAGATTAATATATCTCACTTATACTGTTGAAAGAGTTAAGCAAGCAATTGTGCTAGGTGACTAGCATTTATGTGTATATATATATTCCCAAAATTATTATTTCTTTCTTTTATTTTCTGTGTTAGAACAAGCTATACCAATAAAAATAAAACTGTTTTGCTTTTTAAAACACTATAGAATATTTCAAGATAAGTTGTAGTGTTCCCAAAACCCTCTAAAAATATGCCCACTCAATTATCTCACATGGTTCCTAACCTCCTCTTTAAAGAAATATAGATTTTATCAGGATGGTGAGACAAGAGCTTCCTTTAAGAAAATTTCTTCTATACATGTAAATGTTCAGAGGTAGCTTCCAATCAACATTTAAAGCCCATCCCCTTCCCATACATAAAACTTTTGCAAAAGATATATTTAGGGGCAACAAATGTTTTACTCCTTTATAAATATAAAGACATATTTGATAGAAAGGATTATGTCTCCTTCCTTTCTTAGTTCTTTCCAGTCAGTGAATAATCAAAAGTACAGATTAAAAATGTGAAACAGATATAATATCCATGTATCTTCAGACTTGAACACTAAACCCAGAGTCAACGACAAGAGAATCAATACCCAATCTACAACAAGCTGTACAAGTGAAGAGCAGTTATACTAGCATTAAGGGGGTAAAGGAGAGAGATATGGGATGCATGCTGGGAACAGGGGTGGAGAGAGGACAACACTGATAGTGAGAATTGTCATTGTCATTATGTGCCTTAAATATTACTGTGAAAGATTTGTAATTCACTTTTACCACGATAAACATTTTTAAAAAGATCAATGTATCATGTATGTGCTTCCATAGAGCCAGATGAGACCCTTTAAAATTTAATAACATGAGATAGCACAGAGGTGTTTGCCTTGCAAGCAGCCGATCCAGGATCAAAGGTGGTTGGTTCGAATCCCGGTGTCCCATATGGTCCCCCGTGCCTGCCAGAAGCTATTTCTGAGCAGACAGCCAGGAGTAACCCCTGAGCACCGTTGGGTTGGCCCAAAACAAACAAACAAACAAACAAAATTTAATAACATGAACCAGAGTGATAGTATAGAAGGGTAGGACTTTGCCTTGTATGAGGCCAATTTATGTTCAATCCCCAGTATCTCATTAGATCCTCAGAGCCTGCAAGAGTAATTTCTAAACACAGAGCCAGAAGTAACCCTTGAGAGCTGCTGGGTGTGACAAAAACAAACAAACACACACACAAAAATTACAAAAAAACAACTTAATAACTTCTGAAGAGTGATTTAAGTCATCACCTTAAAAAACTTTAGCTACATTTTACCTATTTCTGAAGGTTTATTGAATTTCAGAAGTGTTTGATTTATATCTTTGAAATATGCATGGGTATCCTTATAGGATTGCATTGATTCTCCCTCAATGCTTTGGGGAGTATTGACATTTTAATTATGTTAATCCTCCCACTTAATTAATAACCAGGGTTCCATTTCCTTGTGTCCTCATTTGTTTCTTGACTTAGTGTTTTGTAGTTTTCTTTGTATAGGTCTCTCACCTTTTTAGTTAAGCTGATTCTAAGGTACTTGACTTTCTCAGGTACAATTATAAATAAGATTTGTTTTTAGACAGATCATTTTTTAAATTTTATTACATGAACGTGTAATGCAATGTTATTACATGAACAAATGTGCACCATCCCAAAATTTTATACCAACAGAATGTGCAGTTGTAAAGAATTTTAGAAAAGGGGGTCAAAATAACTGATAAAATATTTTTACAGATGACATAATTCAAATGCATAAATATATTAGGACATCCTATGCATATTGATGTTTCATGATCAATGTCATCTCAATTCACTACATCTAGCTACTTGTCCTGCAAAGGATAAATATAATTCTAAAATTATCTTTTTTACAAACACACTATACCTCTACAAATAAAAAATGCAAGCAGTATATTATCTAAGCAAAACTTTAGAAGATACCTCAATTGTTTTCACAACTTCACTTTTTAATAGTATTTCCAATTCTAATACAAGAAATGTCTGAAATTATCTTAGAGTAGAAGTGCATAAAGTCCAGTAATTTGTAAGTTAAATAAAAAGAGAGATGTGATAAATAAAATAGAGCACGTATTACAAACACATTAATAGATACAGTTAAAATATTGATGTTATTAAGATTTTTTGTTATATTTGGGCCACACCCAGTGACGCTCAGGGGATACTCCTGGCTATGTATCAGAAATCACTCCTGGCTTGGAGGACCATATGAGACTCCTGGGGATTGAACCAGGGTCTGTACTAAGCTAGCACCAGCAAGGCAGATGCCTTACTTCTCCGCCCCCTGTTATTAAGATATTAATGTTATTTTTGTAACCTTTTACACCTCAGATAATGATATATGATATATTATGATAATGATATCAGATAAATGATATAATTGACCTTGGAATATAAAAGGCTCAAATGTAATCATTTAAATGGTCAAATAAAAAATCTTAAAAGTTAATTCATTTTCTAGATATCAAAATCTTCTAGTACAGAATAAATTTATTAACTTTTCCTTGATTACATTTTATTATAAATAAAAGACCCGTATCATAACAGTATTTTTCCGTATAATAAATATTAAAATATTGTTTTTCAGCAAATATTTCATGATACATGCAAAGATAACAAATATTGAATCACTTTTACTTTAGTCACAATATATTTTCACTATTGATTTTTTAATTCTTAACTTTTTTTGTTTTAATATATAAAATCTTTATTTAAGCAACATGATTGTAGTTGGTTTTCAGTCAAAAACAGAATAATTCCCTTTTGTTAACTATCATTATTTGTATATAGGAAAGCCGGAAGCTTTTGTATTAATTTGTAGTCTAACACTTTACTATACAAATTTACTGCTTCTAGAAATTCATATGGAACAAGAAACCCTAAAAATAGCTAAAGCAATCTTTGGGGAGATGGGATACACCACATTATCCAACTTCAAACTATACGATGATGTGGTAATAATTCCAATAGCATGCCATTGTAAGAAAGACCCTCAGATTAGTAGTATAGGCTTGAATATTCTGAGACAAATACTATGGTATATGATAAATCAATTTTGATAAAGGAGCAAGAAATGCAAATTGAAGCTAGGAAAGTCTCTTCAATAAGTGGTGTTGTAGATACTGGTCATCTATGTTTAAAAAAAAAGTGTATTTCTTTATAATGCATGTACATAGAGGAAAACGGATACAGAACTGTCCACAACATCTTCAAGGATGAAACAACACTGAACCAGTAAGTGGAAGCAAAGAAAAAGAAATAAAGACTAGATTAAAACAAAGCAGCTTTTATAGCTCAAAGGAAATAGTAACTTGTATAAAGATTGACCACATATTGAAAGAAACTATTCACCCAATATTTATTTATTAAAGTGTTAATATCTAAGATATATGAGGCACTGGTAGAATGTAACAAAAACATATAAAACAAAAACACTTAACTTTATCAAACATGGGGAAAAAGGAATAGAAACCTCCTCAAAGAAGAAATACAGGTGACCAAAAAGCATGAGGAAAAAATATTCTACATTATAGTTATCAGAGAGATGCAAATCAAAACAAAAATGAGATATTATCACACACCACAGAGACAGGAACACCTCAAAATGAGCAAAATCTACAAGTTCTGGAGTGGATGTGGAGAAAAGAAGGATCCTCATTCACTGCTGGTGGAAAAGTAGAGTGGTCCAGTCTTTTTAGAAAACAATATGGACATTCCTCAAAAAATCTATAATACATGCTAGGTAGCCAAACTAATGTAGAAAAGGCAACTGTACCCCTTTGTTTATTGCAAAACTATTTTCAATAGCCAGAATCTGGAAACAACTTCAGTGTCTAAAATTAGATGAATAGATAAAGAAATAGTGGTATATCTATATAATGGAATACTATGTAGCTCTTAGGAAAAATAAAGTCATGGAATTTGCTTATTCATGGATGTATATGGAGAGTATTATGCTGAAAATAATGAATGCAAGGTATAGGGCTAGACATAGAATGATCACACTCATTTGTGAGATTAAAAAAGATAGTTCTCATTCTTTGTGATGTGTGCCAATCTTTATGGTATGAGATGTATCTCAAAGTTGTTTTGATTTGCATCTCCCTGATGATTAGTGATGTGGAACATTTTTTCATGTGTCTTTTGATCATTTGTATTTCTACTTTGACAAAATGTCTGTTCATTTCTTCTCCCAATTTTTTATGGAATTAGATGTTTTTTTCTTGTAAAGTTCTATCAGCGCCTTGTTTTTGGGTATTAGCCCCTTATCTGATGGGTATTGGGTGAATAATTTCTCCCATTTAGTGGGAGGATCTTGTATCCTGGGTACTATTTGAGGTGCAGAAGCTTCTCAGCTTAATATATTCCCATCTGTTTATCTCAAATTCTACTTGTTTGGAGAGTACTGTTTCTTCCTTGAAGACGCCTTTATTCTCAATGTCACAAAGAATAAGAACAACAGTGCTGACAGGGATGTGGAGATAAAAAACTCTTTTTCACTGCTGGGGGAAATGCTGTCTAGTCCAACCTTTATGAAAACAATATGGAGATTCTTCAAAAAACTGTAAATTGAGCTCCCATATGATCCAGCTATACCACTACTAAGGATATACCCCAGGAACACAAAAATACAATACAAAAATCCTTTCCTCACACCTATATTCATTGCAGCATTATTTACAATAACCAGACTCTGGAAACAACAAAGATGCTCTTCAACAGATGAATTGCTAAAGAAACTGTGTGATGAGAATGCTGCACTGTTGAAGGGGGGCGTTTTTTATGACTGAAACCCAACTACAATCATATTTATAATCAAGGTGTTTAAATATAGAAATTAAAACATAAAAAGCTAGTATGGTAATAACACTCAAAGATAATAGAAACAAGAGCTAGGAGAATTAT